>NC_135789.1:10080000-10122500 GCF_051106095.1 Pogona vitticeps | reverse complement strand
ACTGAACCTTGGAAAGGACTGGTCTTCTTTTTACAGCCTTCCCATGGAAACGTCTTTGTTCCCCATGAAGAAAGGATGGCACCATATTTGTTTCCCCAAAGCAGTCAGCCATTCCTCCTCTCTAACCTAAGAACGAAAACAGAGGGGAGAGCACAAGTGTCAGAAAAGTTTGGAACGTTAATTAATTACTAAAAAGTTATCATTATAGTTCTCAGACCACCCAAAAGTTAATTAGTTACCACTGTAGTTGCATTTTGTGAAACTAAAAATAACTTTTTACTTCCCTTTGCTCAAGAGTAACTAGCATGCTTTTTTAAAAAAGAAAAAAAATGCATTTAAAAACACTTGCCTTGCCTTGACTTGACTTGCAAAACCACCCAACTGGTTTTGCCCTTTCAGAGCATGTGAAGAGGCGAGGTTGCTTGCTGTGACTCAATTATTCTCACCTTGGCAGTAGACATAAATGGTGGATTGCTAAAATATTTATGCTGCTGAGCGAGGGAAGTGTGCTGTAAATGGATTACAGGGCTTTGGGCCTGCCTTATCGAGTCCATAATTGAATGGAATAAGCTTTCTTATCTCTGCCAAGTGATGGACTTTCCTAACCCCCCCCTCCCATTCCACTTGCTGTCCCCATATCGTGCCGAGATTAAAGATCGCAAATGGCCGTCGGGAGCCTGGATTCAAATTTCCTTCAAACGACTGCCAAGCTTTGTCACTTACCCAGATAACATCTGGTTAACTTTCAACTGCAGCCCGACAGTATTAGAACAAGAACAGAAGAATATGTTCCACCTGGATTGAGGTGTGGAAACACCCACCTGGAGTGAACAGATATGGATTTTCTATTCTCCCATCCTGAGCGCATGGGCATGACAGCAGATCTGACTGCACTGTCATGAGGCCCCCACAATGTCCCCCCCCCCAATTTCTGGAGAATGAAACTTATCACCACTATTGGTGAAAGTCTACACCCTCAGCCACTTTTTCTCCCAGGGCTTTGAAGGATCCAGAATACCCATGAACCTTGTGAGTAGAGAAAGCTGATTCTAGAGATTGGCGGAGGTGGCATCTCCATCAGCAATGGGCTGGCTGAGATGGCTTTTAGGCCGCCTCTCACACTACGCCTCTGTGCTGAAAAGCAACCGACAGACACTCGAGGACAAGGGAAAGGCTAGCTACTATCAAATCTCAGCAGAAAGAGCTGCCAAAGTCTGAGGAACGTGGAGGACATCTCAGAAAGTTAGTACATTTCTCCAGTTTTCGGACGAGGAGAAAAGTCTCAGATAGGAGACAGTGATATAAGAAGTTATTTGGTTTTTTTGTGTGTGTGGTCATCTTTGTACCCATCTCTGCTCATTTTCAGTTCCTGCCAGGTCTCCCTGGCTCAAGCTACTTTACATCATGGACTTTTAGAAAGCTGGAACATTAGAGAAGAGATACAGAAGGACTGAAAGAGATGGGGGGGAGAGATCATTGGGTTTCTCACACTATCCCTGACCTGCTTTAACCTACATTTACCTTCCATTAACATGGACCAATACTGTTGGGGGGGTACTGATGGCTCTTCATTTCCTTCTCTTGCTTTTTTTTTTTCTGGATGCTTTTACGAGCCAATGTCACCTTACCTTTGTTCCCGGGAGGGAGGGAACAGCCTTCCCTGTGTTACATACAGCACTGATGTTACCTGTCTGTCATGGGTTTGGAGGGAAAGTTCCATCCTATGGGGAGTGGAAGGCGGGACATCAGGAGGAGGGGCTGTACTGTATAAATATGTGATGCCTGTGTGGTGAGAGGAGAGACACTGTGAGATGCTGAAAGACACTGGGTTGTGACGAAGCAGCAGCTGGGAAGAAGAAGCTGTTGTGGGAGTCTGTGTGTCAGACAGGGTACTTCTGTGTGTCAGAGTACCAACCTGATAGGTTCAGGTGTCTGTTGGTTAGCCAGAACTGATAGGTTCAGGGTCTGTGCTTCAAGTTAAGGGTTCTGGGTGAACCAAACTGTATGCTTGTATGAGTGAGAATAAGCCACGTTACTTTATGTTATTCACCTGATTGTTTATTTTTCCCTGTGTGTATTTAAAATAAACCTTATTCTTTTTATTGTTTAAAAATCCATCCCTGGTCTGTGTGACTTCTTATAGGGAATGGTTGGTGGCAGCTTAGTGTAACTGTGTGACATATCCCAGTAGGTCTGGGTTTGTCACATTGATTGGTGTCCAGCGTGTGGGATACGACTGGTCCAGTTGTCCAGCGGTCCAGCAAAGCCTTGGCAAGTGTGCCTAGAGCAAGGGGGGTCTAGTCAGGGACAGTCTGAGGCGCGTAGGTAATCTTCTAGGTGTACCTCACGGGGAGGTGCGCTAGTAGAAGAACGTGCCAACTGGGGAGACTTAGATTAAGGTGCTCTGAGGCAGCCTAGTTTTGGCGGGAAAAAGCTGAGGCAAAACTGCGTAGTAACAGTGAGCTAGCTTGCCAGCTGAGAGGCCCAGCAGAGGGGGGTAGGCTCTGACTCGATACTGTTGCAAGTTAGTGCTGAAGAACAGCAGCCTAGAGAAGGCTGGTTCTGAGGCAAGAAGGAAAAAAGTGGTCGTTTTATTTTGAGGCTTGACTTTTTAAAGCAGCCTGTTCTGAGGGGGGGTTATGCCCTTGACTCGAAGCCAAGTAGCAGAAATGAGTGAAGTGAAAGACCCCCAGATTGACCAAGGTTCTGAGGATGAATTTGGCTCAGTGCAGGGTGACAGCACAGGAGAGCAGAACCCAGAACTCAGAAAAATACTCCTAGCCCAACAGCATGAACTGAGGGTGAGGGAAATGGAGGAAAGGGAAAGAGAGAAACAGCGGCAATTTGAAATAGAGAGAATGGAAAAGGAAGAAAGATTAGAGAGACAGAGAATTGAATTGGAATTGCAGAGAGAGAAAATGGCGTTTGAATTAAAAAAATTGGAACTGATGAATCAGAACAATAATAATAATAGGGATTCTGAGGGAGGCCAACTGTCTAAAGCTGACCTGAAGAAATTCCCTGTGTACCACAAGGGAGATTGTCCTGAGGTGTTCTTTTCCTTAGTGGAAAGAGCGTTTGTGGACTTCTCAGTGAGGGAAACTGAGAAGATGACCATCATGCGATCTTTAATCAGTGGTAGCCTGGCTGAGGTTTATGCCGAGATGCCTGAGGAACTGATGAAAGATTTTGCAGAGTTTAAAAAACTGGTGTTTGCCAGACATGGGATAAATGCGGAGCAGCTGAGACAAAGATTCAGGTCCCTCACCAAGAAACCAGAACAGACTTTTACCCAAGTGGGGGCCCAATTGGTGAGGCTGCTTGAGAAATGGCTATCGCAGGAAGGGACAGAGACCTATGAGCAGCTTAAAGATTTGATAGCACTGGAACAGTTCTATTCAGTCCTGCATGGGGAATTGAAATTCCAGGTGAGGGAAAGGAAACCGAAATCTGTGGCAGCAGCCGCAGAGATTGCAGATTTTATTTCCCAAATAAGAAAGCCCTTGGGTGAGGGGAAATCTGTAGGTAAACCCAAAGAAACCTACAGCAAGTACTCTCAGGGACCAGGGAAAAGCCAGCAAGGGGGAGGGGCCCATGGTGAAGGGAAGCCCTCAGACATGAAACCAAGACCTCAGATTTTGGAGGGAAAACCAAAACAAGATGAGAGAGAATCAAAATACACCAGAAAATGCTATTTCTGTCAGGGAAAGGGTCATCTAATCTCAGAGTGTGAGAAATTAAAGCAGCTAAAAGGAATGGTGCCTCAGAATGCTAGTGGGACCAAGCCAAAAGCTGTGTTCTGTGTCCAGAAAGAGCAAGGCTCAGTGTCACTGAGGGAGCCTGTTGCCACGGCTACTCAGTCTGGAACAGCTACCTCTGCTGATCAGGCTGAGGAGAATGGTCCTCTTGTGGAGGTAAAGCGCTGCTTGCTGATAAAAACAGATTCTCAGTTGTTTGAGACAGCTGGGGTGGACGTAGGAATACTTGACCGTCAGTATAGGGGGCTGCGGGACACTTGTTCCCAGGTAACCCTGTGCCATCCAGATATCATCCCTAGGGAGTTTATAATCCCAAATGAGAGCATGAAGGTGGCAGGGATTGAGGGGCAGGTAATCTCTCTGCCAGTAGCAGAGGTACCTGTCAACTTTCAAGGCTGGAGGGGAGATTGGCGGCTAGCGATTTCATCGACTCTGCCAGCAGCCGTGCTCGTGGGAAATGACCTGGCTGAACATGTGAAACGGGTGCTAGTGATTACACGCTCACAAGCCACCACAGGGACAGTTCAGGGGGGTAATGATGAGCCAGAGACGGAAGCAGAGGGGAGTTCAGAAGCTGTGGTGGAAACCTTAACCACAGACAGCAGATTTGGACAGGAGCAAAAGGCAGACGCCACTCTCCAAAAGTGTTTTGAACAGGTGACTGACGCCCAGCTAACACCTGAAACCCCAGTGAGATTTCTGGAGGAAAAGGGGATTTTATATAGAGAAACCCTGAGGAATATCTCAAAAGGGGGAGATGGGATCAGAAGTCAGCGGGTGGTACCTGAAAAGTATCGCCCCATGATCTTACAAAGGGGTCACTCTGACATGTTTGTTGCACACTTAGGGGTGAAAGGGCCCCTTGATTTGATCAAACAAAATTGGGAGCAGATCACCCAGGATGACCCACAAGACGTTGTGACTTACATAGACACCTTGATGAATGACCTAAGGAGAAATCTAGAGCTGGCAGCAGAAAACCTGCAAGCTCAGAAGGTCAGACAGAAAACATGGTATGACCACAAAGCTAGAGAGAGACACTTTGACCCAGGGGAGGAAGTGCTTTGGCTTAGGCCCTGCAGAGAGAATAAACTGCAGCTCAAATGGGCAGGACCATATAGGGTCATTTCCAAGATGTCAGACCTGAACTACCTAATAGAGCAGGAGGAGAACCAAGCAAGGAGGGTGGTTCATGTGAATGCCCTAAAACCCTACTACAGAGGGGAACAGAGGGTTCTATTTGCTATAAAAGCAGCTGAGAGTGAGGAAGCTGAATTACCCTTCTGGGAGGGTAGAGGGGAAGTAAAATACAACCCAGAGGAGGTAAAGATCAGTCCTGCACTCACCCAAGACCAGCAGCAAGAACTAAAAATGCTGCTTAGTAAATATCAACAGGTGTTTTCCAACAAGCCGGGGATAGTGAAGGGAGTGATGCATCGGATCCACACAGGGGATGCACCCCCGCAGGCAGTATCCCCATACCGAGTAACGGGACCCTATAGGGACAAGGTGCGGAAGGAGCTGGACGAGATGCTGAGGGAGAACATAATCGTCCCCTCTTCTAGTCCTTGGTCCTCTCCGATAGTCCTTGTGGACAAGCCTGATGGGAGCATTAGGTTTTGTGTTGATTACAGGAAATTAAACCGTGTAACCACTCCTGATGCCTACCCAATGCCCAGGCTAGACAACCTGATTGAAACCATAGGGGGTTGTCGGTTCATCTCATCATTGGACCTGGTAAAAGGATATTGGCAATTAAGAATTGATCCCAGGGATCAAGAAAAGACTGCCTTTTGCAGCCCTTTTGGTCTCTATGAGTTTCGAGTCCTGAGCTTTGGTCTCAGAAATGCACCAGCCACATTCCAAAGGCTGATGGACCAGACCTTGGCAGGGCTCAGTGACTTTACAGTGGCCTACATTGACGACATAGGGATCTTCAGTAATACCTGGGAAGATCACCTGATACACCTGGAGTTAGTGCTGCAGAGGTTAAGTGCAGCAGGGCTAACAGTAAAGGCCAGCAAGTGTCAGCTGGGTAGCCCAGAAATAAAATACTTGGGTCACATGGTAGGGGGAGGAGTGATAAAACCCCTGGAGGCCAAAATAGAAGCAGTTCGTGATTGGCCTAGACCCAACACCAAGAAAAAAGTCAAATCATTTCTTGGGTTGGTGGGCTACTACAGAAAGTTCATCCCGAGGTTTAGCGAGATTGCGGCTCCGCTGACCGATCTGACGAGGAAGAAGGCTGATGACCGCATCCCGTGGACCAGCGACTGTGAGGCGGCGTTCCAGAGGTTGAAGGAGGCGTTAATCAACTATCCTGTGCTGCGGGCTCCAGACTTCGACCGGGAGTTCATCATCTACACCGACGCGTCTAACAGCGGGGTAGGAGCAGTTCTGTGCCAGGAGGATGAGAATGGTGACCAGCATCCAGTGTCCTACCTGAGTAGGAAACTTCAAAAAGGTGAGAGACATTTGGCAACCGTGGAGAAGGAGTGTTTGGCCATAGTCTACGCGATCCAGAAGGCCAAGCCTTACATCTGGGGAAGACATTTTATTCTGTGTACTGACCATTCACCATTGCAATGGTTAAAGACAATGAAAACCCACAATAGCAAACTTATGAGGTGGGCTTTAAACCTACAGGACTATGACTTTGAAGTGAAGGTGGTCAAAGGGTCAGTGAACTGTGTTGCTGACGCCTTATCAAGAAGACCTGAAGAATGAAGACGGCGAAAGAACATGGACTATGTGTACATAATGATGACAAGGTTAAATGTACCTGGTTTTTCTGAATTTGGTTTGTATGAATAACGGTAAATTGATGTAATGTATATGGTAAATGTTTATATGCCTATTTGCTATGGTTAATTTAGAATGTAAGTATAAGTAAGTATAATATGGTATGTATAACTGTTGTTGTGTATTTTATACAGGTTGTTTTTTGGTGAAAAGCACCTTAGCTTTCCCCCTACAAAACAACTTATAAAGAGGGGAGGTGTTACATACAGCACTGATGTTACCTGTCTGTCATGGGTTTGGAGGGAAAGTTCCATCCTATGGGGAGTGGAAGGCGGGACATCAGGAGGAGGGGCTGTACTGTATAAATATGTGATGCCTGTGTGGTGAGAGGAGAGACACTGTGAGATGCTGAGAGACACTGGGTTGTGACGAAGCAGCAGCTGGGAAGAAGAAGCTGTTGTGGGAGTCTGTGTGTCAGACAGGGTACTTCTGTGTGTCAGAGTACCAACCTGATAGGTTCAGGTGTCTGTTGGTTAGCCAGAACTGATAGGTTCAGGGTCTGTGCTTCAAGTTAAGGGTTCTGGGTGAACCAAACTGTATGCTTGTATGAGTGAGAATAAGCCACGTTACTTTATGTTATTCACCTGATTGTTTATTTTTCCCTGTGTGTATTTAAAATAAACCTTATTCTTTTTATTGTTTAAAAATCCATCCCTGGTCTGTGTGACTTCTTATAGGGAATGGTTGGTGGCAGCTTAGTGTAACTGTGTGACATATCCCAGTAGGTCTGGGTTTGTCACACCCTGCACCTCCACACTTTGATAATTATAACCAGGATTCCTGTCATCTTTCCTACCTCCACGTATCGCTCTAATAAATATTTCTTTCTGTGTGATGTGCCACTGGCCTGTTCTTTCAAAGTACGGTGAGATGCACAAGGAGTGGTTGAACATTGCTGCCCTCTTGTGGATTTCCATGGACAAGAAGGTATTTGAACCAAACTTTCCTGGGTCCTGGTCCATCGCTCTACCCACTGCACTACACTGCCTTTCAACAAATGTTAGTTTTATTATTTTCAGAGAATAATTGTGGGCCTGGTTTCTTTTCAATGTATGCAGTACTAATAATCTGGGCATCAAAAGGCTGAATCAACTCGTCCGCTCTCCTGCTTTTTCTCTGCCAGCAGTGTGCAGGAAGTGGTAGCGCTGAGAGTATCTTCTTCCTCAGGCCTCTTATTCCCTAAGATCAGCATCCTCCACCCGCGAGGACCATTGGTATTCCAGATCCTCTCTCTCCTTTCTCAGAGACAAAGAGCGCCTGCTGTGCCGACAATCACATCCTTGATGTCCTTCCATGCTTTTGATCCAAACAAACACCAGGGTTGAGAAAATACATATGGATGCACAAGTGCCGGGAGAGAACCACAGCGGTAGGAGCCATCTCAAATGAAAGAGATTTTGGGGTCACATTGTCAACGATCTTTTGGTGGGCTGAGCTCAGATTGCTTTGTTCTTTGATTGAGAAGCGGCCCCCTGGGAGAATTTGTAAAAAAAAAAAAAAAACATCTTGAAACGGAGATGATTTATGGAATCCCGGAACAGCCGAGCAAAAATCATAGGCCCACCTGCTCCCAAGGAAAAGAGGATTAGAGTCAAGGTCAATTGATAATATCTTTCCTTCTTTTTTCATATCAGAATGCAGCACTATTTAAAATTACGGACGTACATGAAATATAGAAAAAGGTCAAACAAATTTAAAATGTTAACATGATTAGATTATTTTTAACTGGAAGTGGGTTACTTCAAGAGCATTTACCTTGGCCATTTATTAGATCCTCTTTACTACATGTGGAGGGACATAAACTGCATTCACAAAAATGTTGCATTTATTGAATTTCCCCACAACCACAGAACATTTGTCCTGTATTCAAGTGGCCCCATTTGATTTTCCTACTTCACTTTGAAGTCTATTAACTAACTTCCAGATGCTCCAGGTAGAGTCTTGTCCTGGTGGAAGACACTCTTCAGCATTCGTCCCTTCAGCCAGGTGTGTTGTTATTGCTCTCCATAGCTTAGCCTCGCCTCTTCTGGTTTAATATTTACAGGTGTATGCAGACAACTTTTCCTTGATTTTAGCCATCATCTAGGTGGTTGGAGCCCATGAAGTGGATGGGTTTGGTGCTGTATTACCTTATTTTGTTCATTATTTGCTAGCACCTCTCAATATATTCCTAGAGGGGCAATAGTAACATAAAACATTTTCTCCAACCAAACGGAACCAGATTTCAAGACAGGTCTGCAGAAATTTGGGGTGGCAGGTTGGCTTTGGCTTACGTTGCACTGAGCTGTGGGGCTGCCCTTGTCCCATTTTAAGGGCAAAATACACAAATCACCTCCTGTCAGAAATTGGGACAAAGGTGTAGGTGGACAGCAAGGGCAGGAAAGAGGAATAAGGAGGGTTCTGGAGTACAAAGCACACAAAAATAGCTTGCTTATAAGAGTTTCATAAGCTGCTCCAGCTGTTTTGGTGAGTTATTTCCCCATAGACATATTCCACAGAATAGTACAAGTTTCTTTCTTTGGATTCAGACTCTTTTGCCCATCTGCCCCCATATTGTTAATTCTGCCTCATGTTCATGGCTTCCCAGTCTTTCGGACAAGATTTGTTCCTAGCCCTCCCTACCAGGGAGACCCCTGGTGTTCTTCTCTTGTGGTCAACCCATGCAACTGATAACTAAGCCAGTTTAGCTTCTGAAAACACACAGGACTGGTGTGTTCAGCCTATATGAGGGTAGATGTTGGACTGCAACTGTCACACTCCCTTTCTGTTGACTGTCCTGCCTAAGGCTGATGGGAGTTGTAGTCTACAGACCTCTGGAATGCCAGTCATCATTTTATGCTTTAGATGAGATTGAGTTCTTGCGTATCAGCTTTCCCTTTAATATTTCCTGATGGGGTCCCATATGAATATGAACCAGGCTAGATCATGTTTAAGTTCCAAAATAAGATGAGATTGGTTTGGTTGTGTGCAGAATGGGAAGGTGGGCGATGACAGCTTTTCTTAGTAATCGGCTGCAACAAAAACAGCTGGATAGAACTGCTCAGACTTCAAGGCGCCATGGGACAGCCTGCTGTTTTTTGCTACAGCAGATTACAGAATAATACAGCTACTTTTCTAGAAAGTTACACTCTCAGCATTGGAGGGGGGGAGGACAGGACCATGTAATCACCATAGATTATGAAAAGTGCAAGATGCGATCACTGTGTTGTGCAGCTGGCCAGATTTAGTTCCCTAAGAGGGTCATTTAAAGCATGTGATGGCAAAGCAAATCAATGGCAAGTTTTTCAAAGGTCTTGGCATCCTCCAATTTTCCTTGAAATAGAAGTTGAACTTGAAAGTTTTCAGCTGAGGATTTTTGAAGGTTCAAAAAAAATTGATAGTTATTGGTAGAAGTAGAGATAAATCCTAGTACAGAAAGGAAGCAGAATCATGGATTTTAAAAAAGAGACTGGAACATTCAGTCCTTGTGGGTACTGACTCTTTTTGGTCATACCATATCAGAGAATCATGGAAGGGGCCTATAAGACTATGGAGTCCAACTCCCTCCTCAATACAAATCAAAGCAGATCTGGTTGCCCATTTTTCTCTTGAATGCCTCCAGCATTTGAGACCTCACCACCAACCAAAGTCATTGGTTTCATTGTCATCCTGCCTTTTTTCCCTGATGTTCATCTGAACTCTGACTTCCTGTAGTTTGAGTCCATTGTGATGTGTCCTGAACTCTGGGAGGATCAAGAAAACATCCTGGCCCTTCTCTGTAGGTATTTAAGTATTTCAAGTATTTAAAAAGTGCTATCGTATTTCTCTCCTCAAGGTTGAACATGCCCTTTTCTTTCACTCTTTCCTCCTAAGGCTTGGTTTCCACTCCCCTTGTTTGTCTCTTCTGAGTCACTCTGCACTTGTTTGGGAGAAGTGAGTTTTAGTGCGGTAGCACCTTCAGTGTTCAAAACTCTTCCCTCTTCTCTCTCTCTCTCTCTCTCTCTCTCTCTCTCTCTCTCTGTGTGTGTGTGTGTGTGTGTGTGTTGGATGCATGTGGAGCACATACTTAGTACTGCAACCCTTCCTTGTGTCAGTCAACTCATGTATTGAGTTGACCGGCGCAACTCCTTACAGACAAGGTAGAGATTGGGCTACATTTGAGTGTTCATCCTAAGTAGAGTAAACCCATTGAATGAATTGGACCTGTTCATGGAGTACCAATTAAGCTGCTTCTGGTGTATGGCAACTTTTGCAGAGTTTTCATGATACAAAGGACTCAGCTATGGTTAACCACTCCCTGGGACCACCATCCTGCTTCCCCAAGGATGCTCAAGTTGGCATTCAATGTAATCAGACCCTGATCCTTGGCTCCACATCCAGGTGTTCCAACCTACTGAACTATCAAGCCAGTTGAGTCAACCTTCATTTAAATTCAATGGGTCGTCTTTCATTGGGATTAAGAAACAACTGGATTTGGGGCTGGGTTCTCCACACCCTACATTCTGCCCTTGCATATCTCTGAGCACTGCTGGGAGGCTACATTTTTTTTCTCCAGGTGTCAGGATGAACTTTTCCACATATTAAGGTCTGTGCACGCTTGGCAGAAGAACAGATGAAGGCAGTTCTAAATATAAAATGATCATATGATTGTGTACATGGAGCTCTGAGACATCCACTATGTTTGTTTGTTTTCCGAGCCCCCTGAAAATTAAGAGAGGACAAAACTGCTGGAGCTGAGGCAGTAGTCTCTGCCACGAATGGCATCTGTTGCAAGTGAAGTCCCTGTTCTGAATTGTCCAAGGACTTGCCTCTTTTCATAACAAGGTCCACGTCTCATCTCCCAGAGTAGCAATTAAATGTTTCAGCAGAGCTTCCGTTTAGTACTCCAGAAGGCAGCTCATTTGCATTAGAAAAGATGACATTGTCAGAAATTACCAAGGATGGTCAGCTGTTAGTGGTATTCATCTACCCAGGGATGGCTGGCTGGAAGCAAACCATCAAGGCATACGGCATGATATCTGAGATCCTGTTTTATCAACCAATTTTTGCCTTTCCATCTCTATATTGGCCAGATCCCTGTAGAATTGCATCGGGTTAGCCAGTTGTACATACACACACACACACACACACACACACACACACACACACACACACACTTTCTATTGTGTCTCTGTGCAGTCTCCAATAATAAACTTCAGAGTTGGAAGGGACCTCAAACGTCATTTGTGACCATCCTAAGTGGACACATTACCCCAGATGCACATCACAAAGCCAATACCAACTGCACCACAAGCATAGGGTTACTTCCCTTGATGTAGAGGTAAGAGTACCATTCTATCCTACTTTGATTGAGAGTCCTGCGTAACCGGGTCTGGGCACTGCCATTTAAGATGGAAGCAACCAAGCTGGAACACGTCCATGAGAAGGTGATCAAGATCTGAGTTGAAAACCAATCCCCATGAGAAATGGAGAGGGGAGTTGAAAACATTTAGCCTGGAGCAGGAAAGATTGAAAGGTGATTCAGTAGCCGTCTTCGGATACCTGAAAGGCTGTCACCTGAAAGACAGGGAAAGCTTATTTTCCATGGCTCCAGAAGGTCCACCTTTTCTTCATTTGCCGGAGCTGGGAGATGAGACTTCCAGACGGTTTTGGAAACATGGTGAACACACTATCCCACAGGCATTCCAAACTCTTGGGCTGTCTGCAGAGTGTTCAAGAAGTCCACAGATTTCTTCATGGTGTCTCTGTTGTTGTTGGCAGTGGTTCACCCAAGGTTAATAGTAGTACGCGAGGCTTCTATCACCACCACCACCACCACCACCACCACCACCATCACCCATGTTATTTCCAAAGCACAGTGCTTGGGTTTTCCCAATGCTTGGCAGCCATCTACTTATAGAGTTTGAAAATCAAGAGGTACACGTTGGGGTCCATCACCTGAATAGCATTGCTAGAGTTGCCAGATGCTGGCTGAAATCTCAGAAGCCTCCAAGACAGAACGACAACGCTCAGGGTGGAAGAGGAGAAAGCTTGATTTTGATAGAGGATGTGTGGAAAGCCCTGGGCACCCGTCTTCACACATCCCCTTTTCAAGTTGCATTGGCTTCCTTCTGAAACCTTGCCTTCCCCACCTCAGTGAATTCACAAGACCCAAATTTTGACACCACACGGGTCTTACTCCAGGACATCCCAAGGATGGTTGTGATCTCAGAATAGTCCACTGCCTGCTCTCATGTTTTGACCCTCAGAGGATGACCTGGCAAACCTAGCCCCTTGCTGACCTACCCCATTTGCTCAGGGCACAGCTCATGCCATTTCATCCTAAGTGTAGCCCTTTCTCATGTGGAACGGTGATGGAAAGAAAAAAAAGGGAATGATAGAGAAAAGACATTTCCACGGTGTCCTTCTTCTCAAAGATTCGTGCTTCCTTCACTCCTCACTTGTGGGGCCTTGCTTTTTATTTGAGGGGTTGAGAGATCCGATCCCTCAAGCAAGGAGAGAATCCATTTCCCCGTTATTGGATTACAAGGTCCTGAAACCATTACTTTCTGTTGGAGTAATTTATGAGCAGAACAATCCACACGCTGCTGGTTTTAATATCCTTTTCTTCCAGACAAACCGGTGATGGCTTTTATTTTCACCCTTTGTCTCTCCTGTTGCTGCACACTTTTTCAGGGGTCAAGTTCTGTTCCAAAAGACACGGCGTTTTGACCAACCCTAACAGCCAGCCAGACTCTCCAGAACTAGTTGTATGAATCCAATTTTATTCAAAACTTTAGCAAAAGAAATATATCACAGAAAAGAGTCATTTTCAGGCAACCCACTTCTAATGTGCCTGGGTAAATTTGCCTGCTTTTGAAATAACATTTTCAAAGTCTGACCAGTTATCAACAGGCCCACATCCATCGTTTTCCCTGGATTTTGGAGATGGAAAATTACTTCATCTTCAGAAAGATATATCAAAGGAACCAAAGAAATCGAATCCGGCATTAGGGGCTAAAATCCAGTCACTCTGGACTGAACCTTGCAAGTAGGCCTATTGAATCAATGGTACAGAGGAGTTGATTCGCCAAATTCTCACTGATTCAATGAGCCTGTTGTAGTTGTGACTTTACAAGTGGATTCAAAATCATCACAGGCCCCAAACTGTATAAAGGGAGAACTTGAACTTGGTTACAGGATCATAATGAGTGCTCCTTAATGGCTCCTTCTCAAATTGGAAGAAGGTCACAAGTGGGGGTTCCCACAAGGATCATTCTTGGGCCTGGCGCTCTTCAACGTTTTGATTGATGACTTGAATAGGCACAGGGAATATAGGTCAGATTTTTGGATGACACAAAATTGGGCAGGGCAGCTATTATCCTGGGGGTGGGAGGAGGAACAATTTTTTAAAAAGGTCTTGATAGGTTGGAGCACTGGGTCGAAAACAGCTCAGTGAAATTTAACAGGGATAAGTGTAGAGATCTACACCTAACTAGAAAACAAAACAAACCATTACAAGATGGGAGATACTCACCTCAGTAATACTGTGAGTGAGAAGGATCTTGGAATGGTTATCGATCACAAGCTGAAGATGAGGCAACCGTGTGATGAGGCTGCAAAAAAGGGCAAAGATATTTTCGGTTGCTTTAAGAGAAGTAGTCTCCAAACCCTGAGAGGTACCAGTTCCCCTCTATTCAGCACTGGTTAGGCCTCATCTTGAGTCTAGCTCTGGACACCACATCTTAACAAAATGGAACACATTCAGAAGAGGTTGCTGGACACGGTGCCTTATGAGGAAATACTGAAACAACACGGTATGTTTAGCTGTGAGAAAAGAAGACTGAGGGGAGATGGGCGAGCACTTTTAGTTTACTTGAAAGAGGAGGGGCAGGATCTGTTCTCGATCATCCCAAAGTGCAGGACATGCAACAATGGGCTCAAGTTAGAGGAAGCCAGATTCCAGTTGAATATCAAGAAAACGTTCTTAACTGTTAGAGCAGTATGACAATGGAACCTAGGACCTTGGGAAGTGGCGAGCGCTCCAATGCTGGAGGCCTTTGAAAGAAAACAGGACAACTCTCTGTCGGACCTGCTTGGATTTGGATTCCTGCCTTGAGCACGGGGTTGGACTGAATGACGTTATACCCCCCTTCCAACTCTATGATTTGTCTCAATGTTATTTCTGATTCTCTAGCTCTGAACATGTTTCTCTCTAGCAGCCATTTCAAGCAAACCTTCTGGGACCTCACCTTTTTAACTCTCAGACCCTCTGAGGCAGCATTAGAATGTAATCTACAAATTGCCGGTAAGCCTGTTAACACTTCTGGCCTCTCTCCATCAGCGCGATGTCTTTGAAGAAGCCGAACCTTGACACCAGAATTTTACCCGTAACAGCTGGAGAAAGGCGGTGTCCTTAGCAACAAGAAAGATCCATGGGAGTCATTAATCCATTGGGGGCATAATTAGTGTTGGCATGACCCAGTTCCCCCTCATCTGGGTGGCCTGATTTGCATGTTATGCAAAGGAGGCTTCAATTATGCAAATTGTACATTGGCTTGGAAAGGGTTTTTCAGGACCATGTTGATATCCCATTTCAAATCATGGCCGTTCATAGCTGTTTCATAGAAAGGAAACTATCACGCTTTCTTGGTTACTGGTTTTGTTGTTGTTGTTGTTGTTGTTGTTGTTGTTGTTGTTGTTGTTGTTGTTGTTGTTGTTGTTTCAGATGTGACTTTAAACCCCTGTAGCCTAAATAAAATGTAAGGCTATTATGATGTTATGAAAAGTCTAAGGCTGCTGTCCAATGTGGGGCTTAATAAGAATGCACAGAGTAGCATCTTACCAAGAGCGATGAATAGGATGAATTGAAAGTGTCACTCAAAGCTACAGCAGCTGGAGCATGGCACATAGGAACACAGAAATCTGCCCATGATTGGGTCAGACTTTTAGTACACATGGACCCGTATGGTTTGCAGCAGGGGCAGGTTTGAAGGTGCTCATTTCTAAATCACCCCACCCATGAGACCCACCTGAAAAATAAAGGTGTTCTGTCTTAGTGGGTTGGAGCACGCGGCTGTAGAACCAGAGACTTGGAGTTCCCCACTGTGCCTCTCAGAAGAAGGGCAAGCCAAGATCAACCAGAAATATGTCCGTGTGTGTGATCTTGGGCGACCTGCATAGTGGTCCCCGAGTATTCAGATAAATGGACATCTTTTGAGTTCTTTATATCTGAGAGGTTGTTGTAGGTTGGAATTGACTTGTTGGCACAGGATGATGACAACTGCACATGCACTTTTGCATCCTCTAGTGCTCAAAACTTTTTCAAAAGCTTTTTCAGATGGTGGGGGTGCTAAGTGTCCCTAAAAAAAAAAAAGCCAAAATACGTGGCAAAAGTCTTCCCTAGGCACCAATGTACCATGAGAATCCTTGAGCTCATTCTGCCCTTTCTCTGAGCAACAGCTAACAACATCTCAAAACGTTGCTTGAGTTTTAAAAAAATAAATCCTGTTTACAAGGAGTTGTTTCAACAAAAAGCAGAAAGAAGGAACACTCAGAGGGAACCCCATAATCACGCAAGCTCAAGCACAGCAAATAACAACAAAGCTTCCCATACAAGAAACAAGCAAATGGAAAGAGATTATTTTTTCAGAAGGTTTGAGACGCAATTACTTACATGTGTAGCTGAAGTATGAAGAGCCACTTGACTGTTACTCAGGGCGTACGTAATAATAGCAATCACAAGTGGTATGGAATGTGTCTTTGTGTCAGATGGGACATTTTCTATTAAAAAACACAATTATGCACTATTTCGCGAAGGTCACTCCAGCAGGTTAGTGGGGGCCGTGAGCATAGAAAGACCGCACGTGCCACATTCTGGATTGATAAATCTGTTGTTCTAGGAATGGCTTATCAGGTTGATGAGGACACACGGATGCGATTTCAGAAGGACCTGGTGCCATTCAGCACACAGGAGTGCATGGCTATTGCCTTCGCCTCCTCCCTGCCAGTTTCAAGGGAGGGGTTCCCCAGGTTATAAAGCCTCCCGCTTGTCCAAGTCAGAAGGTAGCCTTTCAGCCATGGAAGAGAAGAGGCACTATCTGTGCAGCATGTAGCCTCCTAGCTGGAGTCAATGGCAGCTTCCCCAGAAGATGAGGGAGTCGTCTTGCTTCCCTTTGCTATAATACACAGCATCCTTACTAACCCTCCATGCAATACACTGGCTAAGGCACCAGTTGCTTTCTGTCTGCATCAAAGAATGTTAGTACATCAGAGGTCTGGAAGGTCCCACCGTGTCTGAATGTCCCTTCTAACCCTGCTTTCAGCTAAGGCCCTTCCATATTTCCAGCATCATTCCACCAGCTGGTGGTCTAGAGACTTCTTGCTATCGATGACCAACCAAACACCCGGAATTTGGGAGTTTGATTCCCCCAATGTGACTCCTTGGTAGGGGCTGGCCTCAATGACCGAATAGGGTCCCTTTCAGCTCTGAAATTCCAAGATGATGACGTTGCAATAATGAACAATTGGTGCTGACACTGCATGATTTGAATTTACCCTAGTTTCAGTTTTGCTGAAGACTAGGGTTCTTCTATTCTAGCCTCGTGGCGCAGTGGTTAAACTGCTGAACTGCATCCCAAACTGTGCTCACAACCTAGGGTTCAATCCCAGGTAGCTGGCTCAAGGTTGACTCAGCCTTCTATCCTTCTGAGGTCGGTAAAATGAGTACCCAGCTTGCTGGGGGGCAATGTGTAGCCTGCATAATTAACTTGTAAACTGCCCAGAGAGTGCTTGAAGCACTATGGGGTGGTATATAAGCAGCACGCTTTGCTTTGTTTTCTATTCACCATCCCTCACAGCCTTTTTTATTTTATTTTATTTTATTATTATTTTATTTATTAGATTTATACCCTGCACCATCTGGGCGGCTAACAACAACAAGACAAACAACACAATGTTAAAAAACAATAGTAAGAATAAAATAATGCAAACATTCGACATATAGAATAACTAGTAAGATCAATTAAAACAGATGGCTATAAAGATGGTAGAAAGGATGATGAAAGGATGGCAAAAAGGATGATATAACCTCATCATATCCAAAAATAGACGCATAGAAATTTTGTACCATGACTTCCACACTTTTTTTCCCATCTCATAGGAATCAAATCTAAAAAAAATAAAGCAGCAATTATGAACTTTGAGCCAGTGATTGTACTGGAGAAGTTGGTGGCAAGAGCAATGTCAAACAGCTGGCTACCTATACTCACTACTTCTAGATGAAGCCCAAGTATAACCTTGGTGGCAGGAAGGAGGGAACAGTATTTTTGAACTTATCAATTCCACCTAAAGTTGTAAAAGAGAAGAGGTGGATGTTCAGACATCAAAATCTGCATACCCTCGCAATGCACCAACAATATGGTATATTATAAAATACTGAAATAATGTCAAAAACAGCTGTTTCAGGACACGCTCCTACTCTTTAGTGGTGCTAAACCTACACTGGGCATATGGTACTTTAGCACAAGAATTCCTATCAGGAAAAAGTCCCACAAACAGTCCGATTGAATTTAACCATCAGCAGAACAGCATTCTGGGACACAAGAGGATTTTGGGAAGTGCCTCCTTCCATGTCTCCTGGATTGACCATGAGAAGTTAGGAAAAACCATGTGAGAGAAGCCCAACCTTCAGAGACCCGCAGCATTTGGACACTTGAGAGAATGATGTTTGTTTCGCATTGTTTTTTTTTTCTCATTTAGGTAACTAAGGCACAAGATACTGGGCCTTAGTGCTGCAACATTCCTTTCTTATAAAATATATTTTAACTTCTTTAAACAATCCAGTGTGGTCTGGCCAGCTCTATTATGGATCCGACGAACTTAATGGCTGGAGAAGCCAAGCTTTCTGTGAGCAAGGCAATGTTTAGTCTCCAGGTATAGTGGTGCCTCGCTAGATCATGATAATCTGTTCCACTGAAATCACTGTTTAGTGAAATCATTGTCTAGCGAAAAGCATTTCCCCATTGGAATGCATTGAAACCTGTTTAATGCATTCCAATGGGGAAGAATCGTCGTTGTCTACTGAAGATCGGCCATAGGAAAGCCGCTTTGCAAACTGGCAATCATCTGTTTAAATTGCTGTCTTGCGAAGCTTAGATTCCGAAAACACCTGTTTTGCGAGCGCGGAGGGAGCTGTCAAAATCGTCCTCTGGCGTAAATCGGTTTGCGAAGCAGGGACCAAACATTGCCCAGAGAAATTCCCCCATAGGAATCACTGTTTTGCGAATCACTATAGCAATTGCAAAAAGTCAATGTCTAGCGGAAAAACTGTCATGCGGGGTAACTGTCTAGCAAGGCACCACTGTATATAGGATGAGTTACCCAAGGTTCCCTGCAACAGGAGATCCCTTTTCCACCCACTGAACAGAGCAGGTTGTTGGTTTCTTGCTTAATTGTAGCCTATTGTAGGCTCAACCCTGTTCCATAATATGAGTTTTTACAAGCCCCTTCCTTCCATCAGTCTTGCTCAAGGGTCAACATCTTGATAGTTCTTCTGATTCCAGTTTCTTCATCTTCCATGCAACCTGTCAAGAATGTTATTTTTACAGAGGGGATTTGATAATTTTTAAACTTTTTTTTGGTATTTTAATTTAAGATATATTTGGTCTTAAGCCACTTAGCTTAGGGGAAACTTTGAAGATATAATGACAAGGATGGAGGAGAAGGAGAAAGGAAATCAGCTATTATAAATCACACACTGTGTAGAGGAAGCCGTTGACAGGAAGAAATGGGGTCATTTTTATTTTATTTTATTTTATTCCAGATTTTTACAAGTTCATGATATCAAAAAAGTCATGAAACCGAGCCTCGAGACAAATCGCTTCAAAGAGCAATTATAATTGAAATGGAAATGACACAAAACTTTTTCCAGCCAGAATGGAAATATGAATTTACAAACACCTTGCGGCCATAAAAAAAATACTATTTATAACAATAAGGTTTGATTCAGATCTAATTGCACTTTATTTGCTTATTTACCGAATTTATATGCTGCCCAACCGGGAAAAGCCCAGTTTGCTGTTGACAATCACAAGTGAGAGTCTCAAACAGACTACATTAATAGGCAAAGCAACAAGACAGCCGGTACTGATGCTGAAAAGTTAAAATATTAAGCAGTTCAACACATGCCTCGATCCAGCAAAGGAAATGATGATAACTTTGAAAAATGCTTGAATGTGAAAAGGGAAGGTCTAGCATCTATATGTATATAATGAGGATGCCGGGTGGATCTCTTAAGAGATCCACCCGGCATCCTCATTATATACATATAGATCTCTTAAGATCTCTTAAGAGGAAAGCTTGGGATAGGTCTCTGGAAAACTTTTAGAGTTGACCCACCAGATTAAATTTAACTATTAGTCCTAATTAGGGTAGACAGATTGGCTGAAATCCTGTTGCTTAGCATTGTAAGATGCCCCTAGAGTCGGCCTATTGAAGCAGTGGGGATCTGGTGAGTCAATTCCTCCATACGTCCCATTGATTCAATGAGCCTACTCTATTTGTGACTTTATCTATCTATCTATTGATTGACTGATCGATCGATCTATCTATCAATCTCAAATGTATCCCATCAACTGTTGCATATTGCAAATCTTCCCACTGTCCTCATTTGATCATTATTCCTTGTCCCGTTGTGTTCTCAATGTTTCATAAGATGTCCCTGATTTCCATCTATCATCTTTTCCTTCTCAAGGTTTCCATCTCGATTTACAAAAAAACCCACACCAACTGCTGTAAACATGTTTTTCTGTTTGAGAGAATTAAAGCCAGAGGTCAGAAAAGCCTCCTGTTCTGCGGCAAGACAGGCCCTCATAAATATCTTTGCTCCCGAGTAGCAGCAGAAAGCAATAATAATATCCTTTCAGGATAATAGGAGAAAGTTTATAAGCTCTGATTTCTTGAACATTAATCTCACCCCCCTCTTGGGAAATTGCACCACAATAAATCTTTATTAAAGCTGGCAAGCCATCAGGAGAAATAAAGATTTCATCCAAAGACTGGTCTCTCAGGCCTGTGACCATGAAGGATGAGCTCTGGAGATGATGAAGAAGCCTACTCTTTTCAGTGCTCGTGGTGCTAAATGTGGCCAGCTAGGCCTGCTTGGCTTTTGAGAAAAAGCAACTCTAAATCCAGCTTGCAGAACGAAGAAAACAATTGTGCAATTTTCTCTTGGCTCCTTGTAGCTTGTTGCTTCTGGTGTTGGACGTGTTTTCTTGTTCAGACACGTGCAGCAAATTTAAGAAATTGTCCAAGACTGGAGTGTGAGTTGGACGGAAGAGATACAGGGATAAGGGACCATTGAAACCTCTCTCTCTCTCTCTCTCTCTCTCCCTCTTACCATCTGTAATCAATACATAAATAAAGTTGGTGAAACTTGCTTTTTTCAGTCCTTTCATGAAGTCAAGGGCAGCTATTTGTAATTATTGATGGCTGACACTCCTAAGGTTCCATGTCATCAACTCCTTGGCACCATGATCAAGAAGGATGCATCAACAAGTCAGAATATATTCAGAAGAGAGAAACCAAGTTGGTCAAAGGCTTGGCAAACCAAACCCTGTGGATGTCATTGAGGGATCTCGGTATGGTTTGCCGACAGAAGAGAAAACTGAAAGGGGATAGTGTAATCAGATATTTGAAAGGTGACCATGTGGAAGAGAAAGCATGTTTTCTGCTGCTTTAATTGAACACGTTGAAATGACAAGAAAAGAGAGTCAAACTCAACGAGCCCTTTGGGAGAACTTCCTGGTGGTAAGATCACTTTGACGCTGGCATGGAGTCCCCCAGAAGACAACAAACCGCCCTTCTTTTGAGGTCCCGAAAATGGCGTTCGACAGTTCTCTGTCAACGATGGGAATTCACGCATTGGCAAGGGAGCTGGATCAGAGGATTCTCAAGGTACCTCAGCTCTACAGTTCCATTATTCCTATCAGATGGTTTTTGCCAATAATTTACCACTCGTTTCCTCGTATTTGGAACTGAAGGAGGCCTTGAAGGCCCCTTCCAACTTCACTCTTCTATATTTTCTATGCAGCTGTGACATTTTTCTCTGTCAATGCTGAGAAAACATACCTGTTGAATGTGATGACTTGGTGTGATTACAAAGAGAAATATTTGGTGTTGAGTAGGAGATGACGCGGGTTGCACACAGCTATCTCCTTGCCAATACAAGAACTGCCCACGCTCCGAAGCTTAATTAAAATATAAATGAATACCTCATCTAAGGGTCCTTCTATGCCGTGCTGCTGAGATACAGCCAGACATATTTCTCATCCACCTTCTGTATCCATTGCGGGAAGAGGGAGGGGGGGGGAAGGTAATGAGCCTTACAATGGAAATACAGCTTTCAAAAGTCCTTTAAATTTTAATTATTCCCCATTCCACCACAACTCTGAGCAGCGCCAGTGTCAACAAATGAGCCCAGCAGATTAATTGGGCCTAATAAACAAAAATAGACAATCAAATGCAATCAGCCAAGGTAACCTTCACTTTTCGCCTTTCGATTCTGTTGGCAGAATCGTTGGCTTATGGATGGGGTTGAGAAAAGCCGTCCTCGGCATCTGCCATTTGATCCTGATGCCTCCCCTCCATCTCTTTAAATTCACATTCTAATTAACACCCCACCCTGGGTTAAGCCAGGGAGGGTCGTCTGATGGGAACAGATTGCAAATAGACGGGGCTTTCCGAGGACGTCCGCTACCCTCATTAATTATATTTTCCAGTTAGACTCTAATGACAGAATTAGCAATAATAATAATGCTTCATTCTCTCACTCGCTCCCGCCTGACATTTGTGAGCAAGATGTAGAAGAGTGAACTTTAGCACACCGTGGAAATTGGCTCATTAGGTTTGCATCATTTCACATCATGCATGTGGGCACGGAAGCTTATTATAGATACAACCGGCCTCTTGCATACCATTGGAATGGCATTCTAGATCAGGTAGCTTAGGAGATGTTGCCTTTCCTGATTCTAGTAGGCCTGGACATCCAATGTTGTACATGGAAACAACTTATGAACCTTCTTTCCAATTTACACGACCGAGGATTGTTTACTATGAAGGATTTTTAGAATCACGAGGTCCGAATGGTTCATCTAAGTCATCTCAAACATCCATCTGCTGCAGGAAAAAGCTAGCACCGAAACATCTCATTAAATGCTCTGTTTTGTGAAGCAACGGACCAGCTACAGTGGACCCTCTACTTAAGGAATTAATCCATATTGGAATGGTGGCTGCAAGTCGAAAAGTCTGTAAGTCGAATCTCCATTGACCTACAGTGCATTGAAAACCGATTAATCCCATAACCAGCGGTTTTTATTCTATTTTTGTTCCGTTTTGGTTTTTTTCTGGTCTGTAAGTCGATTCTCCGGCTGCAAGTCGAATCTAAATTTTGCAGCCAGAGAAGTCTGTAACTCGAAAAGTCTGTAAGTCGAGCCGTCTGTAAGTCGAGGGTCCACTGTATTGGGGACAGGAGTGAGTAGACATGGCCGAAAGACATGGGTTGGTTAGCTGAGCACATGAACTAATCAATACAATGTTTAACTATTTCCAGCAGAGGCTGGAGACTCTGATTCCATGGGCCAAAGAATCCTTTCTGGCTTTTCAACTGAAATTTATAGGAGCTCTCCAAGAAGCTGAATCCTCTCTCCAAAATAAGTTCAGAACTTTGGACAACTCCTGTAAAGTTCAGCCCACAATCCTGCAAGCTCAGTCTCCAGTTTCCAGCGACTGCCAAAAAAATGTTATGAAGACAGAAAATGGGGATATATAGATCCAGTACAGTAGGGCTGTAGTATCCATGACAGATTGGTTCCAAGACGACAGATATAGCTAACCCTATACGGTATACAGCACAGTACTATACAGCACAGGCTATTTCCCTCGAATGGACTGCAAGGAGAACAAACCTATCAATTCTAAAGAAAATCAACCCTGAGTGCTCACTGGAAGGACAGATCCTGAAGCTGAGGCTCCAGTACTTTGGCCATCTCATGAGAAGAGAAGACTCCTTGGAAAAAACCTTGATGTTAGGAAAGTGTGACGGCAAGAGGAGAAGGGGACGACCGAGGATGAGATGGCTGGACGGTGTCTGTGAAGTAACCAACATGAATTTGACACAACTCCGGGAGGCAGTGGAAGATAGGAGGGCCTGGCGTGCTCTGGTCCATGGGGTCATGAAGAGTTGGACACGACTAAACGACTAAACGAAATGAATATAGCATAGTCTCTGGTTCAGTCTAGTAGCCCATTTTGGTAACACACCTAGGAAATGTCAGTTTTTTAATTTAATACTTTCAGGCAATGGATAACTGAAACGGCGGGTACTGGTCCCACAGATATTACAGTCCTGTTGTATATATGTATGCTGATGCACTGCATGAGGGACAAGAATATTTCAGAATATAAAAACCAATTAAAAATCATTATTTGCTTTTTTTATAGAAATCCAAAAAAAAAAAATCTAAGATCATGGCCACTGGTCCCATCACCTCCTGGCAAATAGAAGGGGAAGATATGGAGGCAGATTTTACTTCCTTGGGCTCCAGGATCACTGCAGATGGTGACAGCAGCCACGAAATTAAAAGACGCCTGCTTCTTGAGAGGAAAGCAATGACACATCTAGACAGCATCTTAAAAAGAAGAGATATCCCCTTGCCGACAAAAGTCTGCATAGTCAAAGCTATGGTTTTTCAAGTGGTGATGTATGGAAGTGAGAGCTGGACCATAAAGAAGGCTGACCACTGAAAAACTGATGCTTTCTTATTGTGGTGCTGAAGGAGACTCTTGAGAGTCCCCTGGACTGCAAGGAGATCAAACCTAACCATTTTGAAAGAAGTCAACCCTGAGTGCTCACTGGAAGGACAGATCCTGAAGCTGAGGCTCCAATACTTTGGCCATTTCATGAGAAGAGAAGACTCCCTGGAAAAGACCCTGATGTTGGGAAAGTGTGAAGACAAGAGGAGAAGGGGACGACAGAGGATGAGATGGCTGGACAGTGTCATCGAAGCGACCAAAATGACTTTGACCTAACTCCAGGAGGCTGTGGAAGACAGGAGGGCTGGAGTGCTCCGATCCATGGGGTCACAAAGAGTCGGACATGACTTAACGAGTAAACAACAACAACTAAAATCTATTTGATTTATTGCAGCTATCTGCCTTCCTTAACAAGAAAGTCATGAACCCAAAATGCAGCATTGTGAATCTATCTGGTCACACACTAAACCAAACTGAATAATCAATTCTTAAACAGGACCTACCCTTTGACCTTACCAAATATGTAAAGATGAATCAACTTTGGGGTTCCCTGGAAGCCCTTTTTCATAATCTGAGGCTCCAAAATTCATCATCCTCATCCTAGAACTGCAGAGCTGGAAGGGACCCTATGAATGATCAAGTCCAGATCCAATCAAGTCACCCAATAACACATAAACAGCATCCTAGACTCCTAAATGTCATGAGGTCAGGCACACTGGCACACAACTGCTCGCTACCCATCTCTTTAGAAAGGAATCATAGAATCATTGAGTTGGAAGGGGGCAAAAAGGCCATCGAATCCAACCTCCTGCTCAGTGCAGGAATCCAAATCAACACAGATCTGACAGAGAGTTGTCCAATTGTCCAAGGAAGTTGCTAAAGCAATTGTACCTGGAGCACGTTCCATGATTTTCTTGTGTACTTTTATAGCATCCTCTAAAAATAATATCACCATTTTATTACCCATAGTGTATTGGGAAAGGCTTCTGCCCACCCTAAGTTCAACAGAATTGTCTTCACACACACACACACACACACACACACACACTTTGTTGCAGCACTTTTTTCAGTTGTTACATTCCACAATCAATGTGAAAATAAGGGTAATATGCAAAAACTTTTAGCTTTAAAAGCCACAATAAAAAAACAAAGCATACATCTCTTAAAAAGTAAGAATATTTAAAGTAACCTTGATTTCTTAGCCTTTAGGTATAATATAAATCACACAAAAATTACTCTGTGCTCACCCAAGCCAGTTTGAATCTATGGAGGAAAATCCATGTTGTCCTCATCTTCTGCAGGTGCTGTTGCTGCTCTGTGATATCTGCATTGTTGGTATCCAGTGTGTACGGCTTGGTGTGAAGTTGCATTTTGTGTCTCCTGCCTTCCAATATTTATATTACTCCCAGATGTTTTCACTTCCCTTTAAATTGTAAGCATTCTCTTACGCTGGACCTGTAACCATAGGGACTTGAATTATAATGGAAATTTCTATTGCTTTTACAACTCCTCTTAATACAGTCCCTGTCAATCAGGATCTCTCAAGCTGCCACTATAATGACAAGCATTATTATTTTCACCAACAGATTTCAATGGGTTGAAACTACAGGGGTATAATAAAATAAAGCAGAGGAAGCCATAGGCTCTGCAAACACCTACAGTACCTATCTGTCATTTTAACTCTTTAGATATTACAAAACAATTATTTCAATACATTTTCAATTCTCTCCTTTTTTAGGTTCACATTGAACTTTTTATTAGTTTGTAAATACATTCAACTGTCAGTTAATGAAAGAAATTATTTTCAATGTTTGTGTACCATGACCTTGCTTCCAAACTTGGCTGGAGCTGATTGTTTTGCCGTGACTTTTAGTAAACTGCTGTTCAAACCTCATTTTAAAAATACAGTGTATATTTACAGGGCTGCTTTTTCTGCACACAACTTAATTATTTTAGCATTCTATACATTCAAAATTCCACACCTTGGCATGGCCAGTCACCAAACAAAATCAAACAGGTTTGCCACATTTAGTGCTTCAAAACAAATTTGTAGGATAATCAGACTTCCTTTATTTCTTAAGGTAGCTCTGCTTCAAATTGCGAAGCTAATACCACATCTGTTTCTGTCTTGATAGAAATTGACAGAAAAGAGGTAGGGTTACCTTTTTGGGACTCTGCCCCATCTACTACCAGTCCAAGAAACCCCAGAGATAAACCCAGATGATGTACAATTTCCTCATATATATTTTTTTTAAAAAAGTTGCTCATGGCTATTACAAATGGTGGCCATAAAATATTCCTTTATTGACTTATACTCATGCATGCCAAAACAATGGAGCCTGGATTAGTCCTCACCTGATCATTATTAGAATCGTCTGGAGTCAAATTGCATGTGGTGTGTGATTTGCCACACTCAAAATTCTACCAGCTCCATTGTTTTATAAAAGCCAGTCACAAAAATAGATTCAGTTTGGATCAGAGGCACAAGTACATGCTGAGTGCATATGAATGTATTGTCTGGAGATGTCTATAGCAGATTCCTACCCCAGCATTCTTCCCTGGAAAATGAATTTATCATTCCGGACCGCACATTAAGTTTTGCACTTTGCCTGGGAGGAGAGATGACAGAGAGGTGACCTGAAGGCCATCTTCAAATAGTTGAACATTTGCCACATAAAAGATGGCACAGATTCGTTCTTTGCAGCTGCAGAGAGGAGAACCCCAACCAGAAGATTCAAATGGCAAGAAAAAGGAGACTCCAATGGAATGCTGAAAATAAATTTCATGGTTATAAGAGCTGGCTGCGGGTGGCTGTGGCAGATTCTCCTTGGTAAGGACCTTTTAAACAAAGGTTGGGACGACCATGTGCTTTAGCTGTGAATTCCTGCATCGGCAGGTAGGCTGGATGAGATGATCCTTAAAAATCCCTATTGTTTTAGGAGTCTATGTTTTTACATGTCCCGATCAAAAAAATAACATCATGAACTTTCCAACTGCGGCTGGAAAAAGTCTCAGGACCCATACAGATGTAGCAAAATGTGCTCCATTATGCCTGACCTCCACCATCACTGCTATATTCTTTACTACCTACGGTTCCTAGACGTTCTTCAAGGGCAGCCCCAAGTAAAGCACTTTGTAGTATTCAAGACAGAGGTTTGAGCAGAATAGCCATGACTGGAGTCTTTAGGGTTAGGATAGAGAAGGACCTATCCTCTGGGGGATTGTTGTTGTTGTTTAGTTGTAAACTCACGTCTGATTCTTCATGTCCCCATGGACCAGAGCACACCAGGCCCTCCTGTCTTCCACGGCCTCCAGGAGTTGGGTCAAATTCATGCTGGTTGCTTCGATGACACTGTCCAACCATTTTGTCCTCTGCCATCCCCTTTTCTTCTTGCCTTCACACTTTTGCAACATCAGGGTCTTTTCCAGGGAGTCTTCTCTTCTCATGAGGTGGCCAAAGTATTGGAGCCTCAGCTTCAGGATCTGTCCTTCCAGTGTCCTCTGGAGATACTGCTTGCTAAAATGCATCCTGGATTCTTAAAGGAGATGTGGAACCGAGTTCAGAACAGGCCATGCATGGCCTCCCTAATCAGTCAACACAACAAGCTTCACGGTCATTATGTCCCTTTTTAGGGCTTCCAGAAATCAATCCTCCTGTTGAAGGCGCTTCCCATTTGAAGGGGCATCAGCCTGAATACGGTGGACAAACCAAGAACCATATTGAGAAGGGAAGCTCGGCAACGCTGAAGCTGCCCATTCTACAATATAAACATCAAACAGAGGTTTCAACAAGGAGGAAAAGAACCTGCCACGAACCAATTTCCTTCAACTGCTCTGAATCTCCAACAGTGTAGCTTTGGAACCTTTGAACCTCTGTGCATCACTGAGTCCAGTCCCTCTCAAAAAGGATCTCCCAACCTCTGGCTCCACCGCCAGAGACCAAAGCCGCTGAGCTGTCCAGCAGTTATGAACAGTACCTCCTCAGAAGGAAGGGATGACAGCAAGGGTGGGCAACACACAGCCCTCCAGAGGTAGCCGAACTGCAGCTGGCACCAGCCCTGGGTAGCATAGCCAGTGGTGCGAGAGGCTGGGGACCATACTCCATTCACCTGTGGAAGGACAACCTTTCCCATCCCTCCAAGCTAAGAGCTCATTTGTTATACTCGTTGGAGCCCACCGCTGTTACTTTTAGGTCCTGAAAAACTTAGCTCCTGCATATTCTCCAGAAACATGCTTTCTGTACCATTGGTTTCCTGTATCCTATGGCTGAGGCCTCACTCAGCCTCCTCCTGGCACACGCCACTCAAGTACAGTGTTCGTATTCAATAGCCCTCTACAGCTGGAAAAGCATATATGCAAAGGAACCAATGTCAGATACATATTGACATACCCAACTGGGGGAATTATTTGCCAGTGAATGTCACTAATTTGCTTCTCGCCTCCCCCCTCCCATTAAATCTTTGATAGCTGTTTGATAAACAAGCCAGCAGGAATCCAGCAATGAGACAGATATGTCCACAAACGAATTTATATGCTGGTGGTAACATTTCTGAAGTACCAGCCTGTGCATGATTAATATATCTCCCGGGAACGTTTCATAAGAGATGAATCAAATCGAGATATATTTCACATTGGGCGTTTGCCATATTTTGAAACGGGAGCTTCATCGAGGGAATATGTTTACCTGTGTAAATTATCTGCCCTTTGGACATGGCCTGAACGGGATGGTAGGAATAGTCAGCCTGTGTCTTATAAGGCATGTTTGTCTCGTCTCTCCTCTGACATTCATGACATACTGCTTTGTTTTGACTTCCCGCTCCCAAGGGCTGGCGTTTTAATGCGTGAGAACAAAAAAAAATGTAATGATGACTGTTATGCAAAAAAGGTGGAGAAGGAGAAAAGGAATTTTTTTTTAAGAAAATGAACACGTACACTAGAGCTATGATTCTAAAAATGGCCATATGCTGATAAAACCGAACAGCAACACATTTAGATTCAGGATGGTGATCCCATGATAGGGTGTAATTACGGTCATGGAGCAATCATCCTCCGCTTCTAGATCCATCTCCACCTTCCACAGAATGATTTGATAAAGAGGGCCAACCCTGTGAAAAAAATCCTAGTGTCAGGTGCCAATCTGGAACACACAAGTTCTTTCTAGTGAGCTGACTTTCATAAGGAACAGACTAGGCGGTATGCTTAGCTTAGCACACATTTGTCATTGCTCCCCTTTGTATCTTGCATTTAGTGGTGCTTGACTTTCTGATTGGTTGTTGGGTGGTCAACATAAGCTTATTTTGCATGTCTGCTTGATGAGGTACCCATTGCTGAAGAAATCCCTTTGCTAGAGGGGAAACCATGCTAACTGAAGAGAATAGGTATTTCCTCCTGGTATTTCGTTTGATCTTAAGGCATCCTGTAATGATTCTAAACTTTGTCTCATTCAAGGCAAGGTTATATATATGTGGTGCGGCAGGGGGACCAGCCAGGAAGTGAGTGGTCCCCGGCTCATGGCAATCTCTCTCCTTCTGGAAACTACCAGCCAAATACATCGGTCCTGATAAAGAGAAATCGGCAGGTTGCCTCATCTCGTGTTGTTGTGGTGCCACCTTCCTGCGATTGCCCCTAAACAGAATAGGATATAGTGCTGGCATCCTCCACTTACAGATCCCATCACTGCAACCAGCAGAACAAGAGATTATGGGAGCTATCGTTAAACACTACAAGGAGGGTGGGGCAGGGAGGAGAGGTTAGAGACTCCATGCCTCCTGGCTCAGAGCTTCTCATCCTCTCAAGATCCATTCCTGGCCTGTGGCTTTTGGGCAATGCAATTCTTCCTTCTTCTCTAACCCCCCTCCGCCCCGCCCCCGGTCCATTTTACTCCTTCGCATGAGTTTCTGACTTGTTAAAGAGAATGCTCTGGGACCGCCAGGAAGCCATTTAAAATCCTCTGGAAATAGAGGATTTCAGCACATTCTCCAGACCCACTGGGAAGACTCAGAAATAAGCCAGCACATTTAGTAGGCATGAGTTTCAAAACTTCTGCTCTTTGGCAGCCTCCTTCACTGAGCTGTTGCTATAGAAACAGGCAGGGCTCTTTTCTTTTGGTTCCCTCTCCTTCCCATCTTTGTGTGTGTGTGTGTGTGTGTGTGTGTGTGTGTGTGTGTGTGTGTGTGTGTGTGTGTGTGTTTGTCTCCCTTTGAGGTGTCAGCCTGGCTAGGGAAGTGTCTTGATATCACCACCACCCCCTCCCATGAAGAGACCAAGAGAATGACATCAAAATAAAGACATCCAGTCTTCCCTTTAATCCCAATGGCTTTGGAGATCAGACATCCCATACAGTCACACCGAGCCAATGCCGGGTGGAAATAAAATGCTCATTCGGCGGTCGGAAAAAGGATGGCACTAGATTTGTAAGCAGCTCTGCGACACAATACCTTCAGAATGGACGGAACGCCTCTATGCTGCTTTTAGATGCTTTTAGACAAGATCCATCCAGCTGAACATCTTGCTCTTCCACAACCAACAAAATAGGAAAGGGGGCTCCCAAAGAGAGAGATTCTTGATGTAATATTTTCTGACCAGGCCTCCACGGCTACCTAAGCTGGAACTGAAGGTATCTAGAGAAGAACCGGTGCTGGCATTTGTGATGGGGAATTTGAGTGCCGACAAGGCATCGTGGACAGATGAGACCTGAGGAGGCCTGGATTCAAATCCCCATCTGGCCAGGGAAACTCACGTGGAGGTGACAATGGTAAATCATGCCTTTGAACATCTCACAGACCTCAAAAACCCTATTCGGGTCACTATTTGTAGGACAGAACTCAAGATCACACAACCATACCTTTCTGATAGGGGAATTAGGAGAGGAAAATCATAGAAACATGGAGGTGGAAGGGACCTATAAGGGCCTCGAATTCAACCCCATGCTCAGAGCAGGGATCCAAATCAAAATAGACCTGACAGATCATATCTTCTTCATTAGTTAATATCATATCAGGCAAAATCCAAAGAAAGAAACCATAACAAAAGTCAAAACTATGTGGCACCTTAAAGACGAACTCATTTTTACAACAGAACCCTGAAACAACATAAGCCATAAATTAGTGCATGTATACGTTCCGTACACCCAAGAGCCATAGTGTGAAATGACAGGTAACCTACCTGTAGTTGTAGTTCTTCGAGTGGATCTCTGTGATTCACACTGTGGGTAATCCACACCTGTGCAGAGCCTCGTCAGAATATTCTTGAGCTTCTGCGGTAGCAAAGGAAAATACGTTAGCCTAGACCCCTCCCCCCTGGCATATGGATCTTGGCGCCAAGGCTCTCCCTTCAGTTAGGTCAACCGCCGCATAAACCCTCAAGCGAACTGTGACCATGGTACTCAGTGCCATCACAGCCTCTTCTGTGACAAGCAGGAGAACTCTGAGGCCGTGTCCATCTGGGTCTTGTGCCGACATCTCCTTTTATCTATGGTAGTGTTACTGTTCCCAACAAGTTGTCCTACCTAGCAGCAGAGGCTAGTGACTCTTCTTTTGTGAGTAGCAAGAACCACTTTGGCCTTTAGCCTGAGCTTCAAATGAACTGTCCAAGGTGCTGAAGCGATTTGACTCAAACCCAAAATGGATGCATGGTCCCCACACAAGCCCCGCCCATAGCCTCTTCTCCCCCTTGATCAAGTTGCTATAGGACCCACCAAATGACAGCCCTTGGCCTTGCCTACGGTCAACGGGGAAACTTCACATGCATTGCTGCCCATGGAAAAGTAAACCAGCAAATAAGCTGACATTGTATTAGCAAGTATTTACCCATGCAAGACAACAACTCTTTTCTCCACTGATTTTCATGGAGCTGAGGAGTGGAGAAGTCCCAGCAAAGAACTGTGCCTATCTCCAAGTTGCAGGCGGCTTTCAAATGAAAGCCCTTCAGTCTTGGAAGTTTCCTGGCAGCCCTTGAAACCAAGCTTGGGATCAAGGCAGCTTTGCAAAGAGGCAGCCACGCGACGGCAATCCTCTCCGCTTAAACGCCAGCTTGAAAGGCTTCTGCATGAAAGGAGGCTGTTGACTTGTGCAAATATAAAAGGCCTTGTAAGTGATACATCGGGAGAGGGTTAGCGTGCAGCTTTGAGCCTGAAAGCCTGGGTCCCAGAGCCATGAGGGAGCTGACCATTTCCACGCCTGCTTTTGAGGACTGGCCTTGTCATGAGGTAGAGTAGGGTGATACTCCCTCTGGCAGTATATGTTGGCCATCACGCAAGGCCAGCCATTTCTTTCTTAACCAGCTTTTCCTCATTTGTTGCGACTGCATTTTTCCTTCCGGAAATGGGGAGAGATCCTTGCAGGATCTTTTGACTCCTATGTTTTGGGTGTGGAGTCACATTCCTTGAACCAGGTAGGGTGGTCGTTCATGCAGCACCAAAAAGGAGGGTGGAAGGGGGGGCATGGATTTGCCTACAATTGCACGTGCTGATCTCCCCCATCGAGTAAGATGAGGAGTTGTGTGCCTGATTATCTTTGCTGAATATAGACCTGAAAGGGCTTCCATCTCATGGTCTCCAAGTTGAAGTACTGGAGCGAAAATGTGACAGAAGACTCGGTCAACTCAAAAAGGTAGGTTTCCATCTCAGATGCAGGGTTTCCAGAATCCTTGGTGTTATTCCAGAGGATCACTCTGCAACAGCCTAACCTATTTACCTACTTGGACATTTCTGGAGTTTGGCCTGACGTCATGGAAAAATCCACCCGTTTCATGAAGGAACGCATCCAGATCCAGGCAGATGTCATCTTTCTAGCCAAAGGCAAACATCTCACATTTCTTGGCTCTCCATGTTTGCACGTACGTTCATCTGCTGAGACATTCCGTGCATTTGAAGAAGTGGGCTACCATCTGTTCAAGCTCAACCACAACTAAAACTCATGGGCCCTTAAGGTTCTACAGGACTTTGTCTCACTTCTACAACGGAGGGCCCTGGAATCGGTAATTTCCCAGAAGGTGGATTGCCCGTGGCCAGGCAAAACGAAGCCAGTACTCCAGGTCACAAGTGTCCTGACAGACAAAAGAGCATGAGTGATGTAGTTTATCATTTTTTTAAATGGGGAACATGATTCAGTGGTTTGAAGTTGTGCATCCTAGACACAGAAAGCTGCTGGTCCCATCCATCTTCTGGCAGATCCATGCGTATATATGAGTTATAGTCATACCACACGTTTCCTCCAATGAGCTCCAAGGCCATGGCTTTCCTCTCCCCCACTTTCTTCCTCACATCAACCCTTTGAGGTAGATCAGGCTCAGCGAAACTGACTGCCCCAAAGAGAGTTGATGAATTTCATGCCTTTGTGAGGACTTACACATAGATCTCCTAGCACCTGGCTCAACATCATCATAACTCTTCCATCCTATGGTGCCAATTAGCTGGATCAGTCTGAGATGTTTTCCTGTGTTGTAAGGGAAGGTATCCTTTTTCATTTTCACAGGTGTGTTTGGTGGGGACACTGGGAAGAGCCTTCTCGGTGTCTGCTCCCAGAGACTTTGGAACTCCCTCCCACTGGAGGCCAGGCTGGCCCCATCTTGGCTGTCCTTCCACAAACAAAGGCAAGCCTTTCCTCAGTGACTGTCTACCTGAGTGTGATTTTTTTAAGATGGATTGTTATGTATCACTGCTTTGACTGGGTTTTTAGTACTACTTGTGTTTTCCATTTCTCAGAGTGGTATTTGTTTGTTCCTTTTTAATATTTGTATACTTACCTTTTTTTTGCTTTAAATATTGGCTTTAATGATGTAAACTACCATTGTATACTCGTGTCCAGCTTTAAATATTGCTTTCCAATTATGTTAGCCGCCTTCTGTCCTTTTTAAGTAGAAAGGCTTGGGGGGGGGGAAATATTTTAAATAAATAAATAAAATGTAAATGTCCATTCCTGGTATTTCCAGGCCGGAGCAAAGGCATTGTCTAAAGCCCTGGATAGCTTTTGCCAACAGGCTAATTTCAGTAGACAGCAGCTTTCTGTTAGAGGGCCATCCTCTTTTCCTTTCAGAGAAAGGTCAGATGCCCATGGTAGACTGTGCGTTTTCCACAAGGAAGACCCAAGGTTTGATCCTTGTCATCTCCAGACATAGTGCCTGTGGTTCCTGGAATTCTGAAAAACAGCATTTTCCAACAAAGGCTGCTTGTGATAGCACAGAACCGGACGTTTGTGGCTCCCATTCAATGGGTTTGCATCCAAGTCCGAACTTTATGAGAACTACCCATAGTGCACAACCCATTCCTCCAAATGAGTTCAGAACCTTGGATAGCTCCTTCAAAGTTTGGCCTGTAACCCACTGCAGATTCACTGCCCCTCCCGCACCATAAAACTGTTGACTCTCCATTTCAGCAGAGCTCTGAAACAGTAAGGCTTCTTTAATTACATTTTCCTTCGAGGGACAATCTGTAGATTTTATGCCAGTTGTTCATTGACGGTGGATGGTATTGACGTTACTGTTGGCGGTGGTATTGATTATGAAATGATAGTAAACTCCTCACAATGGTTGTTAGATAACTTTGCTTTCCAACACCAAACAGGTATCAATTCAGGGCCAATCTTCTTGAAATGCTTGCCCTCTGCTTCCCCTGTTTTGTTTCCCCAGATAACTTGCAACCTTGCATTTTGATAATTGAGAAGATTTTTGTTTTACGGTTGCTTTGTTTTCCAGGCAACATCAGTCCACCTTATCACTGCCCCTCTTGCCTGCCAGTGGAAAGACAATAGGGAACTCTTCAGTCTTGTGTTTCTGGAAAAGGTCTGGAGGATTCGACATCAAGGTCTTCTTCCCAGCCCTGTTTTCTTCCTGCTCATGTGGGTCATCCTCACTTTCACTCTCTGAAGATGAGTCATCCAGGTAGGGAATGACAGACACTTCAAAGCAATGGTCCTTATTCCTTTAGCCTCTAGATTCAAAAGCTTCCCAATTTCGTCTTTGCAATTTTGATGAAGCTATCAAAGGGATCGTGAAAGATGCAGATCTTTTCATTTCCCCAAAAAAAACATCATGTCAACAGCGTATTATTCTTACAACAGGCTTTTCTCTCTTTCTCCATTTCTCAACCCTTCTGTTTGATCACAGCGTAAATTCATCAACATCTGGTGCATTAATTTAGTTTACACGTCTCCTTGCTGATATCCAGACAGGACATTTTAGCAAATAAATAAATAAATAAATTAAAGTCTGCATGATGTCATTTTTAACCATAAATTCTGGAGGGTTTTGAATTCATTTTTTTTTGGGAAATAATGGCAGTAGATGCCTGAAAACCTCCCATGGATATATGTAGACAGTTCTAGGTCACCCCTTTTTGCCTAGCTGAGTAAAAATCCAATTTGACTCCTATTTTTCTTGTTAAGCTTAAGAAAAATAATGCTATTGCATACAAACATTTTTCTTGTGGTGTCTGTTATTCTTTGATTAGAAAAATTGGATGGATGGATTCTGGGCACCTTCTGACTTAGCAATGAAATAATTCATTAACAAAGTTCTTAGGGCTCCGACACTCAATTTCTAAGAACACTGCGGGCAAGTCCTGAAAGAAGCATCCAATAGAGATATTATAGTTTTTCTAGAAGTAACTTCAGTTTGACAGTTGACTCACTCCATTGTAGAAATCAATTTCTTCCCATATAAAAAGCAACAGGTCTTATAAACATGTTGCTTCCTTTAGAGTAGAAAGACACATGGGAGTTCCTGGTTTAGTCCCTCATATCTTCTGGAGAACTCTGACTGCCAACTGAAGTTGACAACAGAAGGCTAAACAGATCAAGGGACATTAAATGGCAATTTCCTCAGTCAATACAAAAAGGATAACCAACGTGTTCCACTTTTTCCTATGTTCATTCCCCCCCCCGCCGCCCCAAACACAGCTTCATGCCATCCCAAATATGAACAAAATGTTGATTTTTAAATAAAGTCTTCAAAAAGGAGTTAAACCAAAATTCTGACCCATTCTGTTCAGTCTGGAGGGTTTGTTTTTCCTCAAGGAGAAAAAGGTCTCACACAGTCCTGCTATGCAGGTTATAAAGAGAAATTTAACTGTCTGAATTCAGCACAGCAGTGTCCAATATCTGGAAAGTGAAACTTTTAAGATGCAAGCATTTGAATTTATGAATCTGGACAGACAGTGTCGGCTTCCCTGATGTTCAGGACTTTTTTTTTAAAAAAAAATGGAAGAATCCTTGTTTGGCTGTTTTGAAAAATCATCAAATTCCTCTGCTTGCTAGAAGTATGTGCTGTGATGCTCAAAGGGAAAGTGTCAGTTTTATGTAAGGATTGTTGGTGCAGATTATGGACACCTTGATAAGGGAGGGGGGTGTTATTTATTTATTTATTTATTTATTTATTTATTTATTTATTTATTTATTTATTTGACCATAAATGCTGTAATTCCTCATTCTAGGAGTCCTACCTGATTTAGACACACCTTTGTTGTTGTTTAGTCATTAAGTCATGTCCGACTCTTTGTGACCCCATGGACCAGAGCACACCAGCCCCCCTGTCTTCCACTGCCTCCCAGAGTAGGGTCAAATTCATGTTTATTTTGTTTGTTTGTTTGTTTGTTTGTTTGTTTAACTTATATGCCACCCACACTACCCAAAGTTCTCTGGGCAGCTTACAACATTTAAAATACAATAAAAATGTTGATCGCTTCAATGACACTGTCCAACCATCTCATCCTCTGTCGTCCCCTTCTCCTCTTGCCTTCACACTTTCCCAACATCAAGGTCTTTTCCAAGGAGTCTTCTCTTCTCATGAGATGGCCAAAGTACATGGGAGCCTCAGCTTCAGGATCTGTCCTTCCAGTGAACACTCAGGGTTGATTTCCTTCCGAACGGATAGGTTTGTTCTCCTTGCAGTCCAGGGGACTCTCAAGAGTCTCCTCCAGCACCACAATTCAAAAGCATCAATTCTTCAGCAGTTAACCTTCTTTATGATCCAGCTCTCACTTCCATACATCACTACTGGAAAAAAAACATAGCTTTGACTATGCGGACCTTTGTCGGCAAGGTGGTGTATCTGCTTTTTAAAATGGCACTTTGCTTTCTTGCCTTTCCTTTTCTTTGGGATGGTTTTTCTTGCTGCCTCATGTACAGTGTTACGAGCCTCCATCCACACTTTACAGGAACCTAAATGTGGCTCACCTGGGAACAAAGCCTAAACTTGAAAGCTCTGGGGCTCATCTGGGCCTAGCTCCACTCAAGCTTCCTGTTCCTGCCCCAGTGCCAGCTGGGAGTTTTCTTTCTGAACAGGAAGCTAGGCAGGACTAGGCTGACCAAGCCTTCCAGGTGAAGCCTTTTCTCCCAGGGGAGCTGTATTTAGAAGTCTGTATGTGTGTTACCCAGTGTGGTATAACAGAGTGACAGGCTAGGTGTCAGGCATCCAGGGTTCAATCCCTGCTCAGCCATGGAGGAGTGGAACTGGTAAAACCACTCTTCAAATAACTTACTTATCTTGAAAGCCTTTCAGTCAGTTCTGCCTTGATGACACATGACATAAAGATGTGTGTACGCAGGTAGAACACCCAGAATGGGCAATTATGCCATATGTAGTCCAAGAAATAAAAAAAAGAATCCTAACCTTGACAACCTTGTTGTTTTGTGTCTATATGGAAGTGAAGACTCTCAGGCTTGATAATTATGGCTGAGGTATATCCTCAAGCTTCCTAAGCAGAGAAGAACCAAGAATTTAATGTATACTCTTTGCATCCCTGTTCTGTCCCCTGCAAGCTGGGTCCAAGATTCATAAAGGGTTAAGGCTTAGATGAGAATGGGTTGACCATTTTTACACTTCCTTGATGGTGACATTTACCACCAGGACTGGAGCGTGGCCAATAGCTTAGAGCACCTCTCTTGGCCGGCATCCAGCTTCAGAACCACAAAAGATGATTTGAAGGGTGATGAAACCCCTTATTATGTATGAGAAGGGAGCAAACCTACCTGTCATCAGTTGAGGAGCTGAGCTAAAGAGTCACAGCGTTAGCCCAAGGAAAGATAGCATGAGGTCGAGCCGTGCCGATGACTCCACGCCAACAAAACAAGTAATGAAGCAATATCAAAAGCAGCCAAATACATTCCCCGTCAAGCTGGCTCTAATGGAAGTGAAATCAGCTCAGACAATACAGTTTGGGGGAACTCTGAGATAGCTTTGGAACCGTAATTGCTTCAGCTGACGCCACACTCATCAACCAGACTTGACTTGGTGATAACTATGCTTGAGTCTCTGCCTTCAGAAGTGCTTCGTGTTGAATGCTAACGGGTCAGGCTCCGGGGAATGTGCAGAGCTACTTCCCGGCAGAGTTTGTTGCCAGAATCGCAGTGGCAGCCACCATCATTTCTCTTCCAGCTGATCTGGGAGACTCACCCAGAAGAGTTTCTCTGTGACTCGTGAGCTGGTCCAGAGCGAGGAAAGTTGCTTTTCAAAGTCATTTGCTACACCTACATGCAGGGTTCCAAATGTCATTGGTGACCTCTAGAGTTGCAATTTTTGATAAGAACTCTTTGCTCTCTTTTTTCTGGCAGCCTTAGAGGGGTTTTTAGAATGGGTTCTTCTGCTCTGCTGTTTTTAAATGCGCTTTTAGTATTTATTTTATTTACCATTTTTTAAATATAATACTTGTTTAATTCATTTTTAAATATATATATATACTTATTGTTTTTAGCTTGTAAATATTATCTTTTAATGGTTGTAAGCCACCTTGGGTCCTTTTAAGGAAAAAGGTAAGGTAAAAATATTTTACATAGATGCAATTAAAAATAGTTTCTTTTCAGCAAGATGCCAAAGAGTATCTTTATTTTTGTTGTTGTTGAGTTTAGTTACTTTTCAAAATATCAGAAATAAGGAGGTCTGTTTTATAAAACAAATCTGTGGAACACCTAGAAATGAATCTTCGTCACCATCCCTTGGTGTAACTATAAAAGTAGTGAAAAGGAATTACTAATATGCCACAGGGAGAGTGAAGTTACTTCTCATTAAGCTATAACCTCGAAGGAACTTAATGACGGCTTCATTCTTGCAAAAGAGAATTCATTATGGTTCATTAATTATTTGTAACTGGTTACTTCAAAGCTTTGGGCAGACCCACTCCCCTCCACAGAGATTTTTGGAATGGTAAGAAGTGGAACAATGCCCAGTGAGGTATAGGGAAGAGAATGATGGACTAGGAGTCCTGGGTTCAAATCCCCACTCAGCCATGGAAGATCCCTGGGGGTGAGGAACTGGTAAAAACACTGCTTAAATATCTCACTTACCTTGGGAAGCCTGATAGATATTCTACATGTCAGTTTCATCTTGACAGCATGTGATACTAAGAACACCACCCAAACCCAGAAAGGATTCTTCTGCGTCATCTCTGATGGGCCACCTGGAGAAAAATCACCCTCTTCCAAGACAGACTGAACAGATCAAATCACCCTTTTGAACGCCCTGAACAGATGCTCTTGCATCATGTCTCCTTTCTCATAAATTGAACCCTATCAGTACAGGCACTGCCAACTGGAGCAAACAAGCATGGCTTCATCATCATGGTCGACCCTTCAAAGACATGGAGATGATCATCCAATCACTAGCCTTTCCTCCAAGCTAAGCCTAAAGAACTCAATTCAGACCTTTCCCTTCCATGAGTTGGTCTCCCGCGCCCTACTTATCTTCCCCACTTGCCTTCTCACATGGTCTGGTTTGTTCCCAGATAGCTCTGGTTTCCCTGCAGCTGTGAATCTGCTGAAGTTTCCAGCAAACAAAACCTATCAAGGCTCCTGAAATTTATAGCTCTCCAAGGTGCTGATTTTTTCCCTCTTCCCCCCCCCCCAAAAAAAAGAGTTCCAGCGCTTCCATGGGCAGAATTAGACAGAGCAGCCCATTGTCTACTTCAGATATATTCTATGTCAAGGTAGGTGCACCAGTTCCTGGGCTCCTTCCTCTTTGTCCCCCACACACAGGACATCCATGAAACCCTACCAAAAAAAAAAGCACTGTCAAGGACGTTTTGCATCAAAATGACTTTCTTCTCATGCCTTGTGCTGATGATGAAATGAACTCCGGCGCACGGGCACAGAGGCTGCACGCAGAACATCTTGCGAGGGTGCTACTCAGCCCAGGACACTTGCCTCCTCCCTCCTGCCTTGTCCCCATAAGTCCAATGGGTATCTTCTCATCAGAGTGGGGAGCTTTTCCCTCATTTTTTGGAGTGCAACTCACCAACTCCAGAGGGGAAGACCTTTTTGCCTGCAGCCTGTTCCAGCAAAAATAGCAGAGTCACATGGCCCCTTAAGAACTAGTTGGAACAAGCTTTTTGGAATGACAGGACATCTTCAGATGGGTGATTCAGATGGTAGTCTTTAGGGTGCCACACGTCTCTTTGTTACTTATATTTCTTTCAAAAAGATGTTTCCCTTTCAAGCTCTGCCTCTAACATAAACATTCAGTACATAATTTTCTATAACACACATGCACAGCCTGCTTTACTTATACATGAATCTGCACCACACAATTTCCCAAACACGTGCATTTCTTGCGTGTACGGTTCCTAAGTGGAGAACTCCGTGGTGACGTTCAGAAAAGTACAGAAGACAAAGATGAACGGCGCTCTGACCATCGTATTTGTCCAAGAAGCATGAAGTAAACTGGTCAAAAGAAATCCCCTCTCATCCACACACTTTATTCCATCTCAACGGGGAAAGCTTGGGAGCTAAATCTTGGACATCTGAGAGTCTATTCCAGAATCAGGTGACCAGAGGTAAAAAAAAAAAAAATCCTGTTTTGGAGTGTTGTGATTCTTTGTCAGAAATGACCAGCAAGAGGAAACTAGGGCAAAGTGGAAGAGCACATCTGTCGCAAGCAGGAGAACCTGACGGCTTTACACTGGTGGCTGTCTCAGGTTCTGAAGAGTCATCTTATACATTAGATATGAGATAGCACATCTGTCTCTATCCATTATTCATGACCCACATTTCCATCCTGGAAGCCACCGAGCATTTAATCACTTGTGTTGGCAGCCCAAACAGCCTCACCCCAAACAGATTGTGTCTTCTTGGCTCAGCTGTTGTGGGGGGGGACGGTTTGGCCAGAAGCTGGCAGGAACAGATGAGCTCCACCACCTACCATGGTTGTGAATGAGTTCTCCATCAGGATTTTGCCGGCAGACGCGGTCTTGAGATATGCGCCCCCACATGTCCTGCTGCTGGTGAGCAGGTGGAGGCTGGTGGGGAGCTATTCGCCAACAATGCTTGGAAAACTTGCAGGTCGTCACAGGCTGTGGGATTCAAGCCCGGATTTCTACTGAAAATGAAACCAGGGAGAGGAGGGAGTCTCTGGTTTCATCTGAGCATTGTCACAGAGTGCTTGCATGGAAAAAATGGTTCTAGGATCTGCCTAGCCAGAGGGACTGAGCATGTTTTGCTTGGAAGATAAGTAAAAGACTGGGGATCTGGGCAGATGGCCAGACCGTGTTGCATGACAGAAGGATTGGACTGAATCAGGAAGAGGTGGACAGGTCGGACATTTGCTCTGTGGCTTTTGCAGATGGTCAAAAGGGGAGGGGAAAACTCTCATGGAGCCAGAGATCCAGCATTAGAGGGGAGGCCCGTGATCTAGTCTTAAAAATGGATAACTGCTTCTGGAAGCTTCCAGGAGCACTTCTATTTCACTTGATTTTATTTGTTGATGCAAGCCATGGTGGCCAGGGAAGTCGGGCGGAGCTAAGGACCACCGTCCTAAGGACTCACATGGATCACCTGGACAGGACAGGCCATCATTTACAGCAAGAAAACTTCCAGAAAACAAGAAGTGGAATTTTTGATTGAATAAACACAGATTCTAGGCTTTCTACTAGATAAGACACACTGAAGGAGTCTATCACTTTTTTTTTGTAAAGTTATTTCCACCCTCTTCACAAAGAAATGAGAATATTAAAGTTCTTCTATCTATCAATCGATTGACCTATTGATCTATCTACCTAAAGGTACAGCCCAAAGATGCACCATCAAGAACAACTCACTCCTGGCAAAGGCTGGACATGATGAAGCTTTATATACCGCGGGCCTAGAACTCCTCCTTCCAGACCTGACTCCTTCCCACCACGTAGGAGTCCTTTAAGGGACCGCTCTGTGGCCCCAAACCTGGCACTCGATTACCTCTCCAGGGGCTCCT